>NC_089801.1:71229109-71276609 GCF_029633855.1 Hoplias malabaricus
AGTGAATATGTGAGTATATGACTGAGTGAATATGTGATTATATGACTGAGTGAATATGTGAGTATATGACTGAGTGAATATGTGAGTATGTGATTGAGAGCCAGTAAGTTTGTGTGTTAGTACTGGCGTGAATGAGTGAGTGAATGAGTGAGTGAGCTAGCACTAAGGAAGTGTATGACGATAAAGAAAATGGCTGCACTGAACTCTTTACCTTCCTCCTCCTCTCTTTTCAGGTCCTGCTACATATGGAGGACATTAAAGTGCGGGAGATGCAGATCTTTGAATATAAGAAGAAGATCGCTGAGGCAGAGACCAAGCTGAAGCAGCAGCTGAATCTTTATGAAGCCGTTCGCTCTGACCGCAACCTGTACAGCAAGAACCTCATCGAGGCTCAGGTACACACACACACACACACACACACACACACACACACATTCCATTTCTTGAATGTCACACCAGACATACATGGTGTAGGTGAGAATAATCTGAAAGAGGAAAAACTACTAAACATAGAGTTGTTCTGTTCTTACTTAGGTACAAAGTGTTTGTGTTTTCACAGTTTCTCGCTCAGTTCTCTTATTTCTCTGCTCTCATTTTCACTGTTTTTCAGTCAGTTCTCATTTATCTGTTCTCATTTTCACAGTTTCTCACTCAGGTCTCTTATTTCTCTGTTCTCATTTTCACAGTTTTTCACTTTCATTTCACAGTTTTTCTTATTTCTCTGTTGTCGTTTTCACAGTTTCTCACTGATTTCTCTTATTTCTCTGTTTTCATTTTCACAGTTTCTCACTCAGGTCTCTTAATTTTCTGTTCTCATTTTCACAGTTTCTCACCTAGGTCTCTTATTTCTCTGTTCTCATTTTCACAGTTTTTCACTCAGGTCTCTTATTTCTCTGTTGTCGTTTTCACAGTTTCTCACTGATTTCTCTTATTTCTCTGTTTTCATTTTCACAGTTTCTCACTCAGGTCTCTTAATTTTCTGTTCTCGTTTTCACAGTTTCTCACCTAGGTCTCTTATTTCTCTGCTCTTGTATTCAACATTTCTCACAGGTCTCTTATTTCTCTGTTGTCGTTTTCATTTTCTCACTTAGGTCTTATATTCCTCTACTCGTGTTTTCACGGTCTTTCTCTCAGTTCTCCTAATTGTCTGCTCTTGATTTCACCGTTTCTCACTCAGTTCTCTTATTTCTCTGTTCTTGTTTTCACCATTTCTCACTCGGTTCTCTTAATTCTCTACTCTTGTTTTCACAGTTTCTCACTTAGGTCTCTTATTTTTCTGTTCTTGTATTCACTGTTTCTCACTTAGGTCTCTTATTTCTGTTTTTTGTTTTCACCTTTTCTCACTTAAGTCTTATATTTCTCTCTTCTTGTTTCACATCTTTTCACTTAGGTCTCTTATTTCTCTGCTCTCGTTTTCACTGTTTCTCACTCAGTTCTCTTATCTCTCTGTTCTTGTTTTGACCATTTCTCACTAAGTTCTCTGATTTTTCTGTTCTCTTTTTCATTGTTTCTAACTTCTCTTATTTCTCTCTCAGTTCTCTTATTTCTTTGTTTTCATTTTCACTGTTTCTCACTTATTTCTCACAGTTTTCACAGTTTTTTTGGTCCTGCATTTCTCTGCTCTTGTTTTCCCCATTTTTAGTTGGTTCTCTCACTTCTCTGTTCTCGTTTTCACCGTTTCTCAGTTCTCTTATTTCTCTACTTGTTTTCACTGCTTTTCTTGGTTGTTGTACTTCTCTGCCCTCTGTTTTACTGATTTGCTCAGTTCTCTTATTCTTTATTTACTCAGGTCTCTTGTCTTGGTTTATGCAGTTTAACCCCGTATGCACACTCTCATATAAATGGTGGTCCAGTGCTATGATTGCAGATATTCAGATGTGGGGCAGCACATTTTCATTGATCCCCTAACAAACATTCTGAAGGAGACCAAATCTGAAAAAAGTCCTCTGAGTGCTCTGGTTTCCTCCCACAAGGCAAAATCAGCTGGACTAGAGACTCAAAAGTGTCAGTATGTGTGAGTGTGTCCCCCTTCGAAGGACTGGCGCCCCCTCCAGGGTGTGTTCCTGCCTTGCTCCCAATGATTCCGTGTAGGCTCTGGACCCACCGTGACCCTGAACTGGATAAACAGTTTCAGGCAATGAATGAATTAATAATTGTTGACATTTTTCCCCAATGTCTTAACATCAAAACAAATATATAAAAAGCCATGTATACAGATTGTAAATTGAACATAAATGCAACTCAGCCCATAACTATCATTCTGAATGTATTTAAATTAAAGCCAATAGAAAAGGTCTAGACAAGCGCAGACCTGAAGCAGTTGTGTCAGAAGGCATTTTTAATAACCGTACATGCCTTTATGGACACGGTGGTGTAATTAAACATATAATTATACAGTTACATTTGAACGATATAGCACTGTTTAATTAGAGACTGTGAGCTGCCAAGGGTTAAGGTTTCATTAATGAGTGACTCTAATGGCTTGTGTAATAGACTCAAATGAAGCTTTTTAAAAAGAGCTGTAGATGAATGAGTGATGGAGCTGTGGCGGGTTTTGCCACAGGAAGAGTTGGATTTAGCAGCGTTTTCAAAGGACACTCTTCACATCCTGCATTCCTTTTCCTCTTCTTCCCTCTTATTTCATCATACCTGAATCTACCAAGTGCAAATGCCCCCCCCCACCAAACCCCACTCCAAAACTTCCTTGTCTCACTCGGACCCAGCTGCTTTCTGTCTGAAGTCTGACCTTGTAGCTGTCGTATGATATGGCTACAGCAGGGGTTGGGTTGCTTTTTGAACTAATGGCGGGGTTCCTATGCACCACTGTGTGTGTGTGTGTGTGTTGTTCTGTAGGAGCTAATGCTGATGCATCTCCATGAGCCCTGATTTTTGAGCGTTCCGAGTCTGTTTACACTTAAGATTTATTGCCTAAGTGCTTATCTTTCCCGCTCTCATGGCAATCTGTGAGTGTGTGTGTGTGTGTGTGTGTGTGTGTTCATCTAGCGGTGTATCTGTGTGCCTACTTTTGTGTGTGTTTCCCTTATCTAACTGTGTCTGCACCTGTGTCTGTGTGCCTTATACATATCTGCTCATGTCCATGGGATACCTAGCTTTCTGTATGTGTGTGTGTGTGTGTGTGTGTGTTTTCCCATCTGAGGGTGACTGCATAAGCTTGTTTTTGTGTATGTTTGTTTACCTGCATCTGTGAAACTCTTTCTCAAACCATCTCTTGTATCTTATATTAAAGCCATATCAGACTGGTTTTACCGCCGTCAATAGGCTTTACCTGCATTTGTTAAATTAGTCAAAGGAGTGAGGGGCCTCTTTCAGCAGGTGTCTTAGAGGCCATTTAAAAAGAGTATAACAGTATTAGATTGAGAAGGACAGTGGGTCTCAGTTTGTGAAATGTGGCGTCTCTGTTGAGCTGCAAGTGAACGATGAGGGGCGCTAACACGTCATTAGAAGAAGTATATAACCAGCACAATATAAAAGCCTTTGGCCACACACTCACACGTATACACATCCACCAAACTAACTTTCTTACTGTAATAAAAACAGGAAAATAAAAAATATAATCAACGCTTATGTACGTTTAATTGAGAAAGTTAACTTTAATCATTATTGTTTTTTTTACATTTTAATAAACAAACAAAACTCGTGAAACCCAACCTTTTAATAATATATCATTCATAAAATACTCCTTAGATTAGAGACCATTCCTGATCTCCTTGCTATAACATTACGCCCCTATCTTGCCTTGTTTTTACTCCATCCATGTGCTTTTGTTTGTTTTTGTTCTGTAACCAAGGCCCTGGTCGGTTGCCTTGGTTACCGATTGGTGCCAGTTTCTCCTTATCCTCCTGCCATATGCATATCGACTTCTTCGGAGTCATTGTTGCTAGTATCGTGCAGCCTGTATCTAGACACCAAACGAATAGTGAATATATTGTAGCTTGTTTCTCAGAGTCCCTTTTGTTTTCTTTCTGTTTCAGAATCAATGTTCCTAATAGTTATCGGTTATCTCACTTTCTTTTGTCTTTGTGTCATTGTCGTCACAGATTTTAATAATAAAACCAAGCTGAACTGTATCTTGAACACTAGCCTGCATCCACGTTACACTGATACTGCGTTTCACTTAGAAATCTATCATAATATGGAAAATGTGTCAGATTTCCCATTCACCTGTGTAATGTTTGGATATTTGTACACTACTGATACAACAATTCAAACAATTCTAGCCTCCATCCCAAAGGCATATAGCACATCTTTCTGCCTCTGTCACTTCACCTGTGTGTGTGTGTCTTTGTACAGGACGAGATCACGGAGATGAAGCGCAAGCTGAAGATCATGAACCATGAGATCGACCAGCTCAAGGAGGAGATCAACGGCAAAGAGGCGGCTCTGGTCAAAGAGCATCTAGAGTTTCAGCGGGTGGAGAAAGAGAAGGAGGCTCTAAAGGTGCGCTGTCACTTCTGTATTCCCTCTGTTTCAGTTACACTGTCCATCAAAAGTCTTCTGAGGGCACCTGAGGTCACTTCTTTTCACCTTGGACTTCAACTGGTACTTTTCAGTGAAGTACTAAAAAACCTGTCAAATCTTTGTTACATCTTTTGTTTGGTTTTTATGGCGAGGCTTCACACTAGAGGAAAGCGTTATAGCCCTTATTATATCTAGCCTACTTCTGGGATTGGGCATGGTGTCCACAACGGAAGGCACCTTAAACTAACCTAATAGTATCAGTTGTAGGTCAGTCATAGTTATTGCAGGATAATATAATCCTGATTATAATTGTTTAAGCTGTGGTTGTTGGAATTCTTTTAGCTGACCACGACTATTTTCCACAGCTGTAACATTTGTAAACATATGTTTACGCCACAAAAACAAACCTCCTGGTATCCATCATAGTTTTCTATGATCAAATCTGAAACTGTTAGATGCAAATACTCCTCTATTCTTAAAGGGAAGGGTTTATTCTAGAAGGAGCCATTCTATCCTGCCAGCCAACCCTTCACTTTGAGCATGGAGAATTTAAACTCATGTGTAACTGCTCCTGTGCAACCCATTCCATGCTCATTACTGAGAATTCAGTTCAGTCATTTTAATAGGTGTTTACAAATTTTACACACAGTGTGTGTGTTTATATTATTTCAATTATTACTCACATTAATGCACATGGACATTTAATGGGTTAATTTTTTAAACACTAGTTAACCATTTACCAAATTTGGCCATGGCTTTCTTCCATAATTCACACTTTTTACAGAGCCTAGTGACGTATTAGAAGTTTTTATTTAACAATGTAAGCAACCTACTGACTGCTCCCTCGTCCCACCCTCAGAGCAAATTAAGAGATTCAAATTCAAAAATCATCAAAACTAAACTGATTTTTTTGCGCATATCACACTATATTTATCTCCCTCCCATAAATACAAGGAAGTACTAACATTTTAGCTTTATTGTGATTACATTTTTAAACTATATACCGTACTAATATAAATATTATTCCATTTTGTTGACATTAATTTGATTCTTTAATTCTATGGTTAAATAAATATTATTAAAATCTTCACCCTTAAGAGAGGAAAATGCAAATAATCTACTTTAAAGGTATTAAATATACAAAAATATCACTCTATTAAATTATAGGCAATGTATAATATTTATAGTTGTGATATGGCTTTATTGTTTATGTCACGCCCTGGCTTTGTCTTGTCTGTTGTTTCCACCATGTGCTCACTTAGCACATGGCTCTTTGTTGTTGTTGTTGTTGTCTCTGCTCTAGTCCTGCTTTAGTTCCTCCTCCTGGTCAGTGTCGTTTGTAATCCTGCCCCCTCGTTATCGTTCCAGGTGTCCCTTGTCAGTGTTGTGCATTTAAGTTCCTTTATGTGACTTCCTCTTTGTCGGACATTCCATCTTTCGCTCTTTAGTCTAGGTCTCAGCTTAGTTCCCTGTGTATTGTCTTTCTGTCCATATCCCTCTGTTTTGTTATATCTTGTTGTTCTAATAAAGTCCACCCCGCGATCCTTACAGTTTACAATTAAACATGTCACACTATGACTGTCAACATAACGTGGTAATATTACTGCAGGGCAACAAATACAAGGACGTGCTGCTCATATTAAAACTCTGTGAAAACTAGATGTCCCCAGACATTTGATGAAGGGTGTATGTCTGTCTTTATTCAGCACTGTTAAGATTCTTCTCTGCCTGTTACGTTCCATGTAATCCTCTGCTTCTGTAAGTCTGTCATTTCCAACACCCTGTTGTTTTGGCTGTGCATCATATTGCAGTGACTGGCTGTACATTTTCTTGCCTCTGTTGTCTTTTCTAAGAACTGTTCCATTCTTTTTTGGAATGCACTTTACAAGCCATTAAATGAGCCGAGAGCTCCATGTGGTATGCTATATCGTTTCATGTTATTCTGTTCTGTTGGACACAGCTCTTTCTGGTAATCATGCGTTTTCTTCTCCCCATGTTCGCAGCGGCTGCTTTGTGTTACAAAATTACATTTGCATTATTTTTTTCAAAGTTCCTGCATTTCCCACGCTTACACGTACAGAAATATAGATTTAGAGCCATAAAAAGAAGCAGAGCCCCTCATTATGAAACACTTCAGGGTAGGAGTGCTGCTCTAAGATCTAATGCCTTTGTTAAAATGTATTTGTTAGACTTTAAAAGGCAGAGAAAGCAATACCGTTAGTCTTGTGGGGCCAGACATGATCTCATAATGTGAATTTATGTCTGGTTACAACTTGTTAAACTTTCAGAGCTCGGTTTTGAAGAAATTCACCACAAAACAAGGGACAATCCCAATGAAGCTCACCGCAAACACCATGTTCTTTAACATCTTAGACCCTATTTGGATGGGATTAGTTTTACATGGGGGAGCTGGGGTCATGTCATTTTACCAGCAGCCATTAGTAATATAGTGGATTCGCACTGGATAAGAAATCTTAAAATAATGGAGCAACTACTCAATTTGCATTTTATCGTCCTATAGTGTGGATCATACACAGCAGTGCTACTGGAGTTTTTACACTGTCACTACTGTTCTGAGAACAGCACTCCCACCAAAAATATCCAGCCCAACCTTATCTTCTAGTCCTTCAAAACAGATAATTGGTGGGAAGATGGGATGAAACATTACTAAGCCTTCTCAGAGTTTATAACTGATATTATAAACAGGTTAATAATAGCTTAATGAATAAAACACATGTTCATAACACATATGTAGGCTGTGATTGTGCACAAACCTACCTACATCTACCAGAAACCTATCCATATTAATTCGACGGAAACTGCACTTCTGTCAGTAATGGAAGCTCTTAAAGATGCAAAAGCAACGGGTCAATCCTCAGTTCTCATTCTGCTCGACCTATCAGCAGCGTTTAATACGGTCAACCACCACATCTTACTAAACAAACTCACTGACATGGGCTTCAAGAACAATGCACTCTCCTGGTTTGAGTCTTATCTCACTGGACGATCCTTCAGTGTGTCATGGCTTGGACAAACATCAGCGCGACACCACCTCACCACAGGTGTGCCCCAAGGCTCGGTGCTGGGACCCCTCCTCTTTGCCTTGTACACTACCTCTCTAGGCCCAATCATACATTCGCACGGCTTCTCCTATCACTGCTATGCAGATGACACACAGCTCTATTTATCCTTTCCTCCAGGAGACACTTCAGTGGCAACTCGAATCTCTGACTGTCTCTCTGACATATCTACATGGATGAAGGAACATCACCTCCAATTGAATTTATCCAAAACTGAACTACTGGTCCTCCCAGCCAAGCAAGCTATTCTCCACAACATCAGCATCAAGCTAGGGTCCCTATCAGTGGCTCCCACCAAGGTTGTAAGAAACCTAGGTGTCATGGTTGACGACCAGCTGACCTTCGCAGATCATGTTACCGCTGTAGCTCGATCGTGCCGCTTCTCCCTATTCAACATAAGGAAGATTAGGCCATACCTAACTCAACATACAACACAGCTCCTCGTTCAGACGTTAGTAATCTCCCGTCTAGACTATTGCAACGCCCTCCTGACAGGTCTTCCGACCTGTGCTGTGAGACCGCTACAGATGATCCAGAATGCGGCAGCACGCCTGGTCTTCAACCAACCAAAAAGAGCACATGTCACGCCCCTATTAGTTGAGCTGCATTGGCTACCCTTAGCTGCTCGCATCAAATTCAAATCACTAATGATGGCCTTCAGAGTATTCACTGGTTCTGCTCCCATCTACCTCAATAGACTCTTAAAACCATACGTTAGCGCCCGCCCTCTCCGTTCCTCAAAGGAGCGCCTACTAACACGACCAACCCTCCGTACAGGTCAGTTGAGGCTATTCTCATCTCTGGTACCATGCTGGTGGAACGAGCTTCCAAGCACTATCAGAGCAACAGAAACCCTCTCTGCATTCAAGAAATCATTGAAAACCCAGCTCTTCCGAGAGTATCTTTTGCACTGAATGTCTTTCTTAATAATGCACTTATTACTTCCTGGCATACTGCACTTAATGTAAGGTATTTTGCATAATTTGTGCTGTAGTTCGAATGTTAGCTCCTCTTTTGTAAGTCGCTTTGGATAAAAGCGTCTGCCAAATGCATAAATGTAAATGTAAATGTAAATTAATTGTCTTTCCTATTGGGCAGTGTTAAATTGGTCGCTTTCTTTCACAAACCAACGGCTTGGAGATTTCAAACTATAAGATTAATGTAGGGTTAAAAAGCTTGGAGTCATTCACAACTAAACATACGCAACTTCCATTTGGGGTCATTTGCCCAAAACTTTTGGGAACATCTGCCTTAGAGTATAGAGCTGGCTCCTTTGCCTTCTGAACTTTTCACCGTTTTTTATTCAAATCCCTTATGAGTTTGGACACTTCACTTCACTCTTGAGAAGCTTAATAACACGGGCCCAGGTAACGTTCAGCTCCGTTATCACTGCTCATCTCACACTGCTGTTCATCTGCACAATTGAATCAACAGCAGAGAGAATCATTTTTATTCACCAGCGTTGAATCCCATTTTCATAATTCTTTCATTATTAGTTTTTTTTATATCTCTGTCTTTATCAAACAGCAGAGCTGGACTTTCAAAGAGACAAACTTTCAATATCACCTTCATAAGGGGCTGATATAGGAATATCAAAATAACAGAGAACGAGGACAAATATACAAAAGGAAGGCCCTTCATAGTTCTTAGAAATGTGTATCGGAGCGTCGCCCGGGCTTTGAGTCCCCGGACCTTTCAAATTCAACCGCTTACATGAAAGGCTGAATGAATATGCATGGATCCTCTTTTTCCCAATCATTATAAACGATTTCAATAATTCATGTCCTTGTCCCAGCTACACATGGACAGGTGGTGCTGGGAGGTAACAATGGTGGTCAATCATAATGAAGGTGACCAGTGCACCAACTCCTGATTTCAGGTGTGCCATGGTGCTATTAGTTTCTTTTATACTGTCCCATAATATGATTCTCTTTTATGTATAGTGATTATTCTTATTGTAGTCTGACTTACCAAACTCTTAATGAAACTGAAGCTGTAGATAGCCTCTGTTAGTCAAATAAACTGGCTTAGTGTTCAGTTATGAAGCCTAAGATTTATTATTCAGCACCTTCTATGAAGATTAATATGTAGGTTATAATGGGTACGTTTAATAGCCTGAGAATATGATTTCACTGTAGAATTCAGGTTTCAAATATATGCCCCATATCTTCTTATCACCAGCTTACACCATTTTTTTTGCATTGTGATCCATGTGGATTTCAGCTTAGTTGTAAAGGCAGTGAGTGTGTTATCAAACAGAACATTTGTAGCATGTAGGGGTAGCAGGTGGGTTTACAGAATGTTGGCCATTGCTAATATTTTAGACTTCCATGATGTGCATTTGCTTGATTTGTTACGAAACCAACTGAGTCAATGGAGTGGGATGCATTGAATCTGGACATATTAAATAATGGTTGGAGACGCCCTCCCAACTGAATCCAGCAAAACAAACTGCAAGTTTCAGTATTTCTATTTTCCACGCTTAGTCTGTTTGGTCTAGATCGACCCTTGTAAACACTGAGCCTCTACTCACTTTTCAATTCCCAACAGCCCAAACAATACACTCATGAGGAGAGGACGAATAGGGTGAAAATTGCCAGACCACTGTCCTTTAAGGTGTGAAGCCTGTTCTGCTATGGTTCATGGCTGTTGTCCAGCATGGGATGGGCCAAACGGCTTGAGCAGATGGGTAGGGAGAATGTGCTGGGGGGCTCTTCCGCCTAGACACAGGCCTGATGTTCACGGGTAGATGGCTTGACCACCAGGAGGTTACAGGTTCAGGAAATGCAGGGTGGAATATTATGACTTCAAGCACATACCTGTAAGACGGATGTCATTGGTTAGCTTTATGTTGCCCACAGTCCAATTGCTTGAAGTGAATATTAACTAGTATCTTAACTGTAGCTTCTGTTTTCAAGATCCTCCTGTGGATCCTTGGTCTGGAATCATCTCCTGATCCTCACATCATTTTGGACAAATTGTGTACACTTTATTTTTTATAAAATTCAGTCAATGTTTCCTTTGCATTTGCTAGCTCTCCAGTTTGTCTGCATGCTGGAAAATGGTCCAGTGTGTGTACGCAGCAGTGGCTCTGTAAATGGGTAAAAACGAAGTGGCTTGAACCAAAATGGCTCACAGTGCGTCAGTGCCTCAGGCTCGGCTGAGAAACAGCATCTGGAGGGGTTTGTCCTCGGAAGGTTGAAAAGCACGGAAAGGGATGAGGATGATGTTCTATTCCTGCTCCATAGGTGGGCAGTACTGACTTATTTTTGCTGTTTTAGATGTATTACTTAACTTAAAGTGGAACTGACTCATATTGCTAACTTTCCCTCAAAGTAAGCTAAAAATGTTAGCATCATATAAAATTACACAAAATTAAACATTCTGATTCTATTTTTAAAATAGTTATTTCATGCATTTAAAATGTGATTCTGAGGTTTGAATGTTCATGTATGTATGAATCAAGGAAAAGTAAAATAGAAACCATAACTCTTACTCCCTGTTTAGCCACTCAATCCGCGCTTAGCTCTTTGAATTTCTTAATGAAACCCACATTTTTCCAATTACACTATCTTTTAAGAGGGTTGTGGAGAGTCTTCCCTCTGTAAAAACAAGTATCAAGCACTGGTGGGCAGATGCCCAAGTCGAGCAGCATACCCAGCATGCCTCAGTCTGTCACCCTGCTTTGCTCTCAGGAAGTGTGAGAGCTTCAGCACTCACCCTTATCACCCTACCTATGAACCGTAAGCTGATTAGGAAGGCAACCTGGAGAGAGACAGACATGAATGAATGGACAGCAGAAGGATAGAGCAAAAGAGTAAAGGGAAAAAAACCTGAAGAAATAGCACCATGAAAGAAGACAGACCTCAGACACTTCAGACTTCAGACTCGTCCTTCGGGAAGTAAAGCCGGAGCTAATCAAAGTGTCTTCTAAGCTCCACGTTTTCTTTGTTCTGATTTCCAGACTAATGAACGACAACCCCAGTGGAGAGAAGAGCTCATGCGAGATAGAGGGAGTGGTCATCAAGCACAGAACCTTATGCAGTGGTTTCAACTCCATACGGCATCTTTCTGTTAAAACAATAGAAACTATAGAAAGCAGTCCAGTGGGATGTTAACCACATGGATCACACTGTGCAGTTTGTTGTATCGTTGACCTGTGGGATTGATTAGTCTTGAACAGTCTTTCATCAGGTTGTCGATGTGCTGGTCGTTCACAGAGAAGGGTTAAGTCCTAACCCGGATTGCCCAAGACCATCTCCTTAAGCTAAAACTTTGGAACTCACCTTTTGGCCAAAGGAAACAATGAGAAAGACAGAGAGTTGAACAAGGCTGATTCAGCCATAGTCTTCAGCCCTGTCAGCCAATGTGTCAAATCCCTGAAGGAGGACAGTAGCTGTTACTTGATTCCCATGCAGTCAACTCTTCTTCTTCAGGAAGACAATATCCCCATTTGGACGATCTGTGACGATGCCTGCATTTGGCTAAACTGAAGGGGAAGCAAATTCTCCCCCAGACTTACCAGCTTCAGTGGACAGAAATTCTACAGCCTTTATGGTCTAGCTCAGAGGTCTTCAAATCCAGATTTTGGATCCAGGTTTCAGGCCGGGATTTTAAAATAGCTGGCTGACATGACATTGCAGCTGCAGCTGCTAAAGTTCTGACTGGTATAGTGTCATACCAGTCTGCCATTTTAACAATCTGGAGTCGGCGCTCTTCCGGACAAAATACATATGCATCTCCATGAGTTTTTGACCTAGAAACATAATAACTTCAAACTATCTTCTTTTCAAATATATGTATTTTTAGCTTGTTATAGAAAGAAAAGTAACAAGGCACGTTTCTTTCTATGACTCAGACCATGACCCTTGATGGCCCACCCATTTATATTCATACGCTAATAGCATACTAATTATAGTAGGCTAGTAATTATAGCAGCATTATGACCGCAGCACAACGTTTGAAAATGCTATAAACAGAAGCACACGGCTGTGTTTTCACACAGAGCATGGAGGTCCATGACGGCACAGTCACACATTTCAGCTGCCTGAGGAAGAATAGCTTCATTTTATGATGATTTGACTCATATTCCTGCAGAAGGTTTGGCTCTGATTAGCTTCAGATGTTAGGCATTTTAGTACTATATACCAGCGATGGAGTTCGTGAAAATGACGGTAAATGTTTTGTAATTGCGCTAAGGCACAGAGCTCAGCTGATAGAGAAAAAAAGGCTTGTAGTAAAGTTTGGATGCTCTCTGCTGCTCGGTCTGGAACCTGGATCGAAGGTTTGATTCAGAAGGCCTCTGAGCTAGCTCCTTGCCCTTGGTGTTCTTGTCTTTTTAAGCATCAAGACATGATCCTGTTCAGGAATCTAAAGTAAGAATGTAAACATCCTGAACTGCCATAAATCAGTGTTGCCAATTCAAATCCACTCATTTACTTTATGCTACCAAACATGCTAACAGCATCAGTAATATAGCATCTGCGCCAGCTAATATCGGCAAACTCTTGATGGCCAGTCTGGTGGACGTTCCTTAGTGATACCTCAGTGCTTCTAGGATGGGAGTTTGAAGCTGTTTTCCCAAAGTAGGGACATTTGAAATGGACATATTCCAATGTTGCCCTTTCAAATTGGAGCTGGAGATTGTCTGTTAGACGTGTTCTCACAGATGGCAGTGTTCTGTGTGGGTTAGGCATGGGGCGGCACCTATGAAATCTGCTCTATGTATACATGCCCTCACTTGGACTTTGCACTGTTGGGCTGGTAGGACAGTGTCAAGGTAATGTCCAGAACAACTGTTACCGACATTCTCCTCTGTCTGCAAAATGCTGCATTATGGGCACTGCTAACTAATGTGACAGATCTGGGCAGTTGGCGCTCTTTTCCTGTGTGTTGAACTGTCCAGTGCGGCAGTTTGAAATGAAGCAGTGGTTGGCTTCTTGTATCCTGGACGAAGAACCTGCTTGTTTACATCTTCCCAGGTTGGGCTTTGTGTATGACTGGGGGAGCCATAGTTATGGGGTGGAAGTATTGACAACCGAATTTGGGGAAAACACCACAAAAGTACCCATCTGATGTTGTAACCTCAAACCTGACGTATCTGGTGCCCCTCAGATCAGCTACGGCTGCACTGACCACGGTCTGACCGTGCAGAGATGACTTCGGTGGGCTTGGAGATCAGGGGTCACAGTTTGAAGATCGTCAAAGCAGAATAACTACAGCCATCTACATCTACACATGTTTAGCGCACAGCTCTTTTATTTTTTCGTTTTCTTGTCTTTGCCTTCATGCCACATGCTCCTCATCCAATTAGGCCCGCAAGTGTTATGGGATATGGCACAGTTCTGATACGGCTTTGATAATTGAATCATGAGTTCCGCTGCAATCAAAAAAGCATTAGCATCGGCGGCTTTGCCGTTTCAGCGGGTGCTGGTGTCATTAGCTCGCGCCCCCCTCCTCACGCAACCCAAGCAACTCAAAAACAGAAAACAAGGCAGCAGCCTCACTGAAGACTTTAAAAAGTTATTAAGCACAGCGTTGATCGCTTGACATGTGGCGCGCCGTAAAATAATTACCGCTGAGCGCGGGTACAACGGCACCCTCGATCACTGCAGGACCACTCCTTACGTCAATCACAGCGGGGAAATCTGCCGCCGCTTTTATTTCTATCTTATTTTCATTTTCCTCAGCTTTAACGAGTCTGTGCAGTGTGTTTTTAAGACAGAGGGAAGGAGGAGAGACAGCTGATGGAGAGAGAGAGAGAGAGGGAGAGAGATGTAAGTGGAAAACAGATGAGTGCTTTCATGTTTTCCTGCAGAAGAATTTCACAAAGCAGTAAATTAATAGCAAGCACTGTACAGGGTTACACAGCCTCCTTTGTCTCTTCATTCACTCAATCTTTTCTTTACTTACACATTCTCTCTCTCTCTCTCTTTCTCTCTCTCTCTCTCTCTCTCTCTCTCTCTCTCTATCAGCTGTCTTTCCTCATTTCATTCTCTCTCCTTCTCTGTCCTTCATTCTCATACACACTGTCTCACACAATCTTCTTCTGTTTCATTCTCTCTCTCGTTTATTCTTTTATTGTCTCCCACTTTTCTTTGACTCACTCTCTTTTCCTTATTCTCGATTCTTATCCTTTTCCCCTATCATCCACCCCTTCTCTTTTTCTCTTCTTAATTTTCACTCACTTTTGCCCTTTTCTTTTTATCCATCTCTCAATCTTCTCTTATTCCTCCCTCCCTTTCTCTCTCTCCCCATTTTTTTCAAGTTCAAGATTTGCTTTAGTGACATAACATCACATTTTTATCGTTAAAGCATTAAACAAAATCACACACAATTATTAAAATAAAAGTAAGGGAATATAAAATATTGAATGTGTGGTTATACTAATGAAATACCTTGTATTTTAAACACTTTTTTCTCTTAAGTCTCTCTCACTCTTTCCTCACCTCTCTATTCCTCTTTATTCATCCCTTCATCCCTTCCGTTGTCTCCCTCTTTTTCTCTTCTCATGTTTCACTAATTCTCTATCTCGCTCTCCTCTCTCTTTTTCTCATTTTCTATATCCATTTTATTCTCTTGTTCTCTGTCTCTCTTTCCCCTCTCTAGCACACACTCGTTCTCGATCTCCTTCACTCCTATTCTTCTCTACATATTTCTGCCTCTTGCTGGTATCCCTTTATCCTTAATTACTCCTCCCTTCTTTTTTCTTTCTCTCTTTTATATCTCTTAATCTTTCTCTCTTGCTCTCTCCATCTACTATTCTTGGTTATTCTCTCTGATGTTTCTTTAATGTCTCTCTCTCTGTCCCTCCATGTCCCTCACTCTCTCATACAGAAAGTCTCTATTTCTCCCTCCTGAGTGAATGGAGTCCTTCTCTTTCACCTGCGATCATGACAACATCATTCCATCTTTGTCTTCATCAGCACAAGAGAAGATACACTTCACCGAAATTAAAAACACCAGCCTGTGTGTTCAACCGTATTAAAGTGCAGAGCTAAGCGTAACCAGGGTACACCCTCTGCAGACACAGAGAGGTCCCTACACACACATCAGATTATTCCCTAGACAGTGAAACCGTCTTTACACTCGTCACCATATCCACCTCGAGATTTTATAAGAATATTCATGTTCTGGATGCGTTAACTTGGTTTAAAGAGTAAGTAAACCCTCAGGGTTAATATTTGAGTTATATTCTATTGGACAAATTGGCTCATTTAAACAGTGCTTTCTTCTGTCCAAGAGCTTGAAAAATCTAGGAGCTGCATCTGCGGCCACGCCCCAAATCCATGACCACATCGTAAGGTTTACGTACCACTACTACTTCAAATGTGAGCGGTGATTTTTTCTTTTTTTTTTGCTTCTGGCTTTCTGTGGGGAGCCCGTGTCCTTCTCTCTCTCACTGATAGGAAATTGGAAGGGAAGAGGCAAAGCTACTTGGATGCAGAGAGCCCTGTAAATCACGGGACCCCAGTTCTGTCAGACAGTGGGGAGAAGCTGGAGGATCAGACTCTGGAGAGAGTGGGTGTGAAGGAACACAGTTCAGTACAAGGGTTTACCTACATTTTATCTAGTGAAACTGTTGTAGTTCATTGGCAGATCATTGTGTTCTTCATAAAAAAACAAACAAACAAACAAAAATGGTCCTGCCATTTACAAAATACCTTTTCACTTACCAAGAAAAAGTAGAGAACAATATTTATAAAAGTGGTTATTTACATTACAATATATTTCTATTAAAGAGAACATCGGTGACTTTTGGGACGGTATCTTTGAGAAAAAAACCCCAAAAACAAACAAAAAAAGCTGTTGTTTGTATTTGGCTGAAGTTTAACTTGTTTGTTTTTATTTTTTTACACTGTTTGAATTAGCACATACACTCATTAGTAATTTGAGTTGTTAATTTTACAGCTCTTTTGGTCTGTGTTTACTTTCACAGTTAGCCTTCACCTGAATCTGGAGACATTTCCACCTTAAGTGACCCGAAACTGTATACAGTGTGGGCCTTTTATATGGATACACCTTAATAAAATGTGAATGGTTGGTGATATTAACTTCCTGTTTGTGGCACATTAGTATTTGGGAGGGGGGAAACTTTTCAAGATGGGTGGTAACCATGGCGGCCATTTTGAAGTTGGCCATTTTGGATCTAACTTTAGTTTTTTTAGTGGGAAGAGGGTCGTGTGACACATCAAACTTATTGGGAATTTCACAAGAAAAACAATGATGGTTTTAACATAACTTTATTTTTTCATGAGTTATTTATTTATTATTTATTTCTGACCACTTATAAAATGTGTTCAAAGTGCTCCCCATTGTGTTGGATTGTCAATGCAACTCTCTTCCCCACTCTTCACACACTGATAGCAACACCGCAGGAGAAACGCTAGCACAGGCTTCCAGTATCCATAGTTTCAGGTGCTGGACACCTAGTACATCTAGTAATAAAGTTATGTTAAAACCAAGCACACCATTAATTTTCTTGTGAAATTCTCAATAAGTTTGATGTGTAACACGACCCTCTTCCCACTGAAAAAACAAAAGTTGGAAAGTTGCCGCCATGGTCACCACCCATCTTGAAAAGTTTTCCCCCTCCCATATACTAATGCGCCACAATCAGGAAGTTAATATCACCAACCATTCCCATTTCATTAAGGTGTATCCATATAAATGGCCCACCCTGTAGACAAGTTAATATTACCTAACTATAGAGCCGGAATAGAGTAATATCCTCATCTCGCTTTGTGCTTTTTCAACGTTTGGAGTTGTCTTTGTTGTCTTAAGAACTTCAGATGCCCTTTTTATGCTGTGAGCAGTGAGAGATAGAGAGAAACAAATGGTCTCATACCAGACCAAGACAGTTTTTTTGTTTTAGCAATTTACGGGGCCACACGGGGGCTTTATAAACACATTAGACTAGTTTTGAGCACGCAAACAAACTGGAGAGCAGCAAATGGTGAGGAAAAATCCTCAGAATTTTGTAGTCTTTTTTATTTAAATGTAAATATTGCCTTTAGATGCCACTTCCAAAAAGAATGAATCAGTTTATGCTCCATATAGCGGCTCCCCACTTGGAGGTGGCCATGCTCAGTGGTCTTAGGACAGAACTTCGCACACATCCAGACCGCTAGGTGTCAGTATAATGACTGTTGAAATAAGTCAAATACCACTAGGAACAGATGAAATAGACTTGTAATAGTGCTGTTATTGAAGTAATCTCAGATTTTGCCTAATATATCAAATAGACGTAGACACTTAATTGAAGAGGAATTTAACTTTATTGAATTTAACTTGCTCAGATATTTATTTTAGCAGCTCAGCATTGTTCTGTGATGTCAGACGTGCTTTGAAACTGCGCTGGAAAGCAGAGGGAGATGATGTTAAATGCAATATATATGAAAACATTTTTCATATTGTTAGACAGCATTAGAAACGGCTTGTGTTCAAACTTCCAGCTGTCACTTCTGTCTGGAAGCTTGCTCGCTCTCTCACTCTCACTTTTCTTTTTTTTTTTTCAAGCAAAGCCGGGCTTTTAGCTGCTGGAAGCCTTTCAGCACATCTTAATGCACATCTCCGTTTTTAAAGTATTCGCTGAAAATGAAGGGGGGGAAAAAAGCACTGCCATCCAGGGGGCCGAGGGTCATGAGAGATTCATTATTCAGTGCAGACTCTCTGGCCATTGGAGAGAAAAAAATATAAAAAATAGGCGTCTAAAGAGGGGGCAGTAAGTAAGGAGATGCAATTTAGCCATTTACTTATCAAATCATAATTCACCCAGTCTAGTGTTATTAGAGCCTTGCACTATGGTGGGCCTTAAGGGTCTGCTTATGACTGCTGAGTGCTGCCAGAAGCAGCCGGGCATTGGGAAATATCCGCTCGGGTTGGAAGCTATGCATGGCCGTCCATCATTATCAAGGCCTGCACTTGATAATAGTCCCAGAGCTTGACCAAAGCATCCATGACTCAGAGGAAACCAGAACTGCATTATGTTTCATTTTCACAGAGAAAGTGAGGTCCAGTCACATCAGTGTCAAGTGATTCTGTCCTGGAGAGAATAGAAATATATCAGTCAGGATATGATTCATAGACCAAGATTGGACTTACGCACCAATTTTCAACTCCCCTGCTGACACCCCACCTTAGGAATTGAGAAAATAAATGTGGGGAAAAAAAAGTTAATGGAATCATTCATTTAAATTCCTCAACAAGAATTCCAGAAATGATCAGCCTTGATATGTGTCAGGTTTGTGTGAAGCTAATCACAACATTGCTGTGGGAATGCATTACAGAGGAGAATGGTAAAAGAAAACCCTGCCATTTCTAAGCCTTTGGGAGCTTAGGGTTAGTGTGTTAAGGTTAGAGGGTTAGGATTAGGGTTGGGGCAGGGTATAGGATCAGAAACGAGCCTCTGACTTCCACAAAAAATTAACAGTATTTCAATGAATCGTGTTTTAGTCGAATATATAGGAACTCACTTTGCTGCGGCTCCGGTGTCCGCCCACAGTTCAAACACACGTTGTCTGTGAGTGATCACATGCTGGTTTAGTGCCGATCCCAAGCCAGGATGAATATAAAGGAAGGGCATCCAGCATAAAAACAGGTGCCAAGTCTAATATGTGGATCATAATCATCGGTGTGGAGCTTTAGAGGGAGAAGCCAAAAATAAAAGAGATAATATGAATTCACATTGAGACCAGGCCATTGGTCCATTCACCACATGAGCAAATGACATGGAGATTTTGTAAAACCTGGCTGCACCAGGTACTGGTCTTTGCACTGGTCATGCTCTAGTTGGACATCAAGTGGTGAAGCTGCCATTGATATAGAGGATAATTGATTATACGATAGAACAGTAGAAGAACAGTGAAAACAGCAGAGAAGCTGAAAAAAAAAAAAAAAACAAACAAACAAAAAAAACAATTTATCATATAAATATCTCCTCATTTCATTTCACAAGACACACAATAGATCACAACAATATTCAGGTTATTAAATGCCAATAATGGTTATATTTTTTCCTCTTAATTCATGCCCTTTCTGCATGAAACTGGATATTTAGAAAAATGTAGAATTTCCTCCCTCAATTTTTTAAAATATCTTGCATTTTCACACCAGTCCAGTAGGGGGACCATAGTACTATAGTATCTCTACCACCATAGTGCTATCTGCATGTACACTGTAGTTTAATGACATATGTAATTTAGTAAATAGGGAGCGAGGAGGTATTTGAATTTCAGCCAGAGACGCTGTGGGATGTCAGCCTTTGTGAAAACATGCATTTACCCCGTATACGTGAGAACACTGACAACGGCATTTTTAAAATTCGAAAACCTTTAGTCAGTTAAGACACTCAGTTAATTCTCACAGTGGAGCCAAGCTGAGAGGGTTTGGGCAAGACTTGTAAAGCCAGTGCCTGGTTCTTTTCAAACTGCTGTTAACACAGTGGCACTAGACAGCTCAACACACTTGGAGGAGATTGCTAATTGTCCAGATTTGTTATGTCAGGGAGTACTGTGCTTCAGAATAGAGGAGAGGTAGGTTGGTCCACCCTGATTTGCTTATTGCTGTGTACGGTGCTTCCTCAGCAGACCCTTTCAGTCTGAGCGGTTTAGGAATGTGAATATTCAAACAGGGGAAACTGTCAGAGCACTCATCCCTCTTCAGAAGGCTATACTCATGTGGGATCAGCATTAAAGCCAGGTCATTTGCACCTCCACGCTCCTATCCTGTTCCATTGTCGAACTCCACTCCGGCGCAACCTCCCAGCATTTAGCGAGTGTCAGGGTATTACTGCTCTGACAGGAAGTCAATATCAGCTTTCAGTAAACGCTGACAAATCTGGCTTCATTTACGTTACTGTGGAAGGGTCTGTCATATCCGTCTGTCCTGGGACCGCTTTTTCCTCGTCTAATTTCCCAGTCCTGTCAACATGTGTCATCATCAGAGTATGATCCCCACCATCACCCCACGCCCCTGCCCCTACCTCCCAACCCCCGAAAGACCCACCTATAAGAATCCTCTCAGTGTGCATCCGCTCCGTCAGGGAGAAGGTTGCCTCAAAGTCAAGTTCTACCATTCATAAGTTTGGAATCACTTGCCTTATTACATTAAATAGCACTTTACAGTAAGACCATTTATTATTAGATAATAAATATGTAATAAATCATAAAGTAAAGAGTTATAACAATATAAAAAATGAAATCTAAGCAAGTAAAATTGACTTAAATCTAGTCTAAATATCTAGTATTACTCATTTGGAAATTGTTATAAGGTTATAATAAGATTATACAACTTATTTCTAAATTAATTATTTTTACCTGTTTTAAGTGTTTTATTCCAATATTTTGCTTAATTCAAGAAATACCATGAAATGATGCTTAAAAGAAGCAAACATCTGCCAATAGAATAAGACACTTTCTGTAGATAATATTATTTAAAACAACAATAAGTTGCATAATATTATTATATCCTTATAACTATTTCCAAATGAGTAATACTAGATATTTAGACAGATTTAAGTACATTTTACTTGCTTAGGTTTTATTTTTTGCAGTGTGTTAATGTGGCACCGATACTGACACAGTATCAGTATTGGCTACAGAGAATGCTGATACCCTAGGTGTGTTTTAAATGGCCCACTACTCACTATTCCATACATGTAGTCCACAGGGCACTTTTCGGGACACACCCCATGAAGCAGATACTGACGTGCATGCACACCGCTAGATGCAGCTCGAATTTACTGTAAACAGACTGGCTATTTTACAATACACGACTGATTTTGTCAATTTTGACACACTACACGACCCCAAACTCCCCAACCAAACACACAACACACGTTTCCTAGAAGACACAGATGAATAAGTACATACAAGTCTCTACGGTTATTGCTTGCGCTGAGGTTTGTATAGATTCACTGGGAAAAAAAAACGTAAAAATGGGTCGTGGATGTGAAAACTCAGTCAGCGAGGTCTCTACACACTGCAGCCGGAGCTGGAGATTAGGAGAATAGCACATTGTTGTGGCTACGTTCCATTTTAAATGATTCAGAAACTGCGCAAACGGTACTCGCCAGTGTTGCGTTATTTAAGGTGGAATGGAAAATTAGAAAACAGTTGGAATAAAGGCTGTAACAGAGTGTTTTGTGGCTCAGTATGTTCTGGATATATATCTGGATTCATGGGCATCTCTCTAGTATAGTTACGATAGATAAAGTCGGTACTCGGCATCTGCAGATACTTTTACATGAAATATCGGTATCGGTATTGGAAGGGAAAAAGTGATATCAGTGCAGCCCTAGTGGCAACAGTTGCTTTGAAAGTCCAGAAGTCCTAATACAGCTTTGTGTCCACAGTAAAGCATTAAATGAAATGGAAAGCTCTTGAGCAGCTGCACATGAGGTTCCACAACACCATGCTCAGTGCTAAACATGAGCTAGATGGATTTGGATCAGAGGAACTGCCTTCTGTTAGGCGATGGACCTCCATTCAGTTTCAACTCTTATGCTTGAATGCCATCAAATCCTCACCTCATCTTCAAACACATCTGCTTTTTGTGGGCACGCGAAGCACCAATGGGAACAATCCGTGAGAGCAGCATGAGGGAAAGACCTGAAGACGTCAGAGTGCACTGTAGAAGGGCAAGTCAGTTTTGTTTCATGTTAATGCATGCCATATCTTATTCATGTGCAGCTTTCATGTGTACAACTGGGGCATGTAGTGCACATATGACTTTAACACAGCTCCATCCATCATTATTTTTCCCCTCCATTCCGATCCATATCTATCTGACTTTGATATCAGGAGGAGAATATGGCTGCGAGACAAGAAAGGCTTCTTGGCTTTTGAAATGGTTACGCAATCAGAGCGCACGTGGACATACGGCCGAATTAAACGCTACGTTAAAAATGTATTATTAACCAGAGAAGACAAGACTCGTATGTCATTGATTCCCAGACATTGAAGGCTGATTTACAGCTTTCTGATGTAATCACTGTTCTGTTAAAAAACAAGTAAGACAAATGCCTTACATGCTTTTCATTTTGTTTCGCTTGAAAATTCCCCTTCTGTTTACACTGTGTCAAAATCTCATGGCGAGCAGATGGACCAATGTCTAAAATCCCATAACATCCCAAATCCCATAATAACATAATCTTTGTTCCATCCGCTTCCACTGAAAGTTTTTTCTCACCTCTTGTGGAGCTACTTTTTTGGGCTTGACAAATTAAAATTGTTGATGCCTATATGTATATGTATATATACATGGATTTAATTTCAATGCCTGGAATTAAATTATAATAATAATAATAATTATTATTAATATGCAGGCCCCATATCCTGCATTCTTCCTGTTTGTTCTTTTCCTCTCGTAGGCCCAAATATGACCTCTTTGACCTTATGGCCATTCAATTCCACAGTGAATGTGGATTTCAATGAAAATTACACCAAACATCATTCATTTTGTGTAAAATATGATGGAAACTACATGAAGTATGGATTAAACATCACCCTGTGTGGTGTGCAGGGAGAAGACAAAATAAAGGAACGGTACCATCATCAGGGGATGTTCTTCAAAAATTGTAACTGTAACTTTGTAAACAGAGGTTGCTTTTGAAAAATCTAAGATTAAAATATTATTGTTGTCCATATTTATACGTTACTGTATTGTTTATATATGCCCAGTATTGAAAAAGAAATAGAAAATATACATAAATACATAGATACAACCAATCATTCATTCATTTATTCATTCATTCGTCTTGTGATCAGGATCGTTGTGTGTTCAGTGCCTACCCAGAATCAATGGGCACAAGGCAAGACCCACCATGTACAGTTTCACACACTCACCCTGTCACTCACACACTCACACCTGTGGACAGTTTCACACACTCACCCTGTCACTCACACACTCACACATGTGGATAGTTTCACACACTCACCCTTTCACTCACACACTCACACCTGTGGACAGTTTCACACACTCACCCTGTCACTCACACACTCACACCTGTGGACAGTTTCACACACTTACTCTGTCACTTACACTCTCACACCTGTGGATAGTTTCATACACTCACCCTTTCACTCACACACTCACACCTGTGGACAGTTTCACACACTCACCCTGTCACTCACACACTCACACATGTGGATAGTTTCACACACTCACCCTTTCACTCACACACTCACACCTGTGGACAGTTTCACACACTCACCCAGTCACTCACACACTCACACCTGTGGACAGTTTCACACACTCACCCTTTCACTCACACACTCACACCTGTGGACAGTTTCACACACTCACCCTGTCACTCACACACTCACACATGTGGATAGTTTCACACACTCACCCTTTCACTCACACACTCACACCTGTGGACAGTTTCACACACTCACCCAGTCACTCACACACTCACACCTGTGGACAGTTTCACACACTCACCCTTTCACTCACACACTCACACCTGTGGAAAGTTTCACACACTCACCCTGTCACTGACACACTCACACCTGTGGATAGTTTCACACACTCACCCAGTCACTCACACACTCACACCTGTGGAAAGTTTCACACACTCACCCTGTCACTGACACACTCACACCTGTGGATAGTTTCACACACTCACCCAGTCACTCACACACTCACACCTGTGGAAAGTTTCACACACTCACCCTGTCACTGACACACTCACACCTGTGGATAGTTTCACACACTCACCCTTTCACTCACACACTCACACCTGTGGACAGTTTCACACACTCACCCAGTCACTCACACACTCACACCTGTGGACAATAGAGCCATTATTAGCCCTATACCTGTACATGAAAGCCTCTTGTTATACTGTTACACTAGTGTTATGGACCATTAACAAAGCTGTCACTGTGTTCCAGGTGTTAGATTGGCCCAGCTCAGCCCACCGAGGGGAATTTAATGACCGATACACCACAGTTGTTGAAGTATCAGTGAAGCGAGAGCTGCACTGACCTCTTTAGAAAAGACACGGGCCTGTGGTAGTGGCAGCCTTTGTAGACAGCGATCGGTGTTTACTCGTTCAAAGCCCCCGCAGCGGTGCAAACACACCGCTGTTGTTCTTTTTTCAGCTTTTATTACCTCCAGCCTTGGCTCTGGATGCTCTTTCTGAGACCAGCACAGACTTCACAATCCTGGACCCTGCCTGGGGCACAACCCCTCCCCCTTACCGTACTGGCTAGTTAGCCTGCGAAACAATTAGGTCACTTCATAAGAATCCATTAGCATTCTAATGAATGGACTACCTCTTCCAATCAGCGGAGAACATGAAGATGTATAATAGGAGGAGAGGAGCCGCCCAGGACCCTGGGTCAGCTTCGGCTGATTGCTATGCAAAGTGTGGAGAGAGGCATCGATCCTTCTGAAATCTTATTACATGCTTCAGCCACTGTCGCCATAGGTTCAGCCTTGGATGAAGGAGAACGGAACCAGAGAGGTCGGGGACATAACTCAGTTACACACCAGCGTGATGCTGATAGTCTGCAGGTGGCATTTTAGAGTTGATTTGGCAGGAGCTTGAACTAACCCAAGACGAGTGTTTGGAGCACCACATGCGATGAATCAGTTACTTTGTGCTGAATGCCATTGAATCCTCACAACAACGGGAAGATCTCTAAAGTCTGAATTAGGGGTGGACGATATTGCCAAAAAATCATGATATTTCAGGGTATTTTGGCGATAATGATATTTTTGTTAATTAGTGGTTATTAATTTCAAAAACACAAAGTGTCCGTAGGTGTGAATGTGTGTGTGAGTGTGTGTGTTGCTCTGTGAAGGACTGGCGCCCCCTCCAGGGTGTATTCCCACCTTGCGCCCAATGATTCCAGATCGGCTCTGGACCCACCGTGACCCTGAACTGGATAAGGGTTACAGATAATGAATGAATGAATGAATGATGATATTATGGCGAACGATACGATATGGCACAGTCCTGCACTGAATGAACATTTTGATTTTCTCTGCTGGTTGCTAAACCTGTGTTTGACCGCTGGATTCTCTTGTTCCATTCATCCTCCTTCACCAGATACGATTCCACACAACCCTATGATTTAGCCCTAGAATGAAACATGCTATTTTCCCTTTTGTTAAGTTCTCATGATCATTTGGGAAACTCTGCGATTATTGGCTGGTTACAGCAAGTCACTGCTAAAACAAACACCACATCCCACTTGATACCACCTTAAAATCATCACATTTCTCATATTACCACCTTAAAAACACAATCACAATTTCACACAAACACATATACTACCTTAAAATCACCACATCTCCCTTAGTACCGCCTTAAAAACACCACATCTAGTAGAACCATATCTTCTGATACTACTTTAGATGGGACGCTTTTTGTAAAGCAATTATTATCACATTTGCTCCTGGGCTCCCCCTACAGTCGCAGAGTGTAATAGCTGTTTTTTAGCAGTGTCCTAAAATCAAGGAGGTGAGGTGGGGAGGGGTGGAGGGCACTACAATGAAAGTGGTTCAAATCTGATTTGACAAAATGAAAGTGACTTAAATCTGATTTGACAAAATCGGATTGCACATGTCCACACAGACTGAAAAGATCTGATTTGAGTCACATTTAGGCAACATAAATAAATAAATAAATCAGATTTGAGTCACTTCAGTTTGGTAATGTAAACGTAGCCATAGTGATGACCTTAGTGGTCATATAAATACTAATTGCTCGAGATGTTATTGTTTATGGAGGTTATACATACTGTGCATGCTAAAGTGCCAACAGTGTGTGTGCTGAATAAACTGATCTCACAGTATACAGGATCTTTACAGATATTTTGACACCAGTTGTGATCAACAGCATTTTTAAAACTGTAATTGGGACATTGCATTGTTAAAAGCACAAAACCAACACTGAAAACGCTAAACCTCTGAGGGTTCAAATTTGTATGTGTTGAGATATCAACAAGCTTTAAGGTTTTTGTATTTCTCTGTTTCTACAGAGTTCTCTGTACTGTCTGGCCACTAGATCACAGCTGATACACATTGACAGTCTGTGGACATTTTCTTTTCTACATATACACATTTTCACTTGTCAATGTCAGATAGTCTCTTAGAGAATTAATAATATTATCATGCAGATAGAGTCAAGGCACTGCCTTTTGCCTACTTCCTTTATCTGTACTGTACTGAGTCTGTACTGAATCAGAAGACATTTCGATACTTCTCCACTTGGCCTCAGGGTTCTCCCCCTAGGGAAATCCTCTACGCCACCTTCAGGGCAGTTCCACCACTTTATCGAGTCATAGGACGTTTATCAGATCCAAGGATCCGAATTATTGGGTTATCGACTACTAGGATCTGACACATTCTTCCTTTCCAACATCTCGAGAAATAACAAAACAATGCTGTTCTAAAGACAAAGAAATACAGTCCTTTGGTCTACGCTATAGCCCCACCATCAGGAGACTGAAGAGTCAGCGTTGGTGAGATGACTCCTTCCTTCCTCTCATTTCTCTCCCTATGGATAACACAGGCATCCCTCAGCTGATATGACAGATCTGGGCAGTTTGCATTCTCTGCGTTTTTAAGCTATTGACCGGTGTTGCATTAGCAGCAATTCAGAGACAACTACATTGAGCCTCACTCTCCGGAGGACGGTGACTGTAGGTGTGTCCCAAAACCTAGTGAGCTTTCAATCTAGAGAGCATTTTACATTGCACAGTGTGGGTGTTCCCGACACGTAGGCTGTCCCAACACCGGTTGCGGGCGGTGGGCGGGAACAAGCCGTGACGCAATCGCTCTCTAACTACAGCGTCTCAATAATCCGCCTCATGAGGACAGACGGCCGTTAGAACGCTGTCTACTTTAACAGCTGTCTATGAAGTCAGTGCCTACAGCTCGCTAGGTTTTGGGAAACGCCCAGTGTATGTGATTAGGGCCAGATTCACCCATGGGAGGAATTAGTGGTAGCTAATAATAGAAGTCATTTTCAGCTAAAACCTTGGAAGAAAATATAAATAAAATGCTTACGGTTTCTTACCCCTAACATTAATTGGTTATTGTCCAAACTCCATTAATAGTAGCTGTATATCACCTGTTATAGATAGTGGCTGAAAGAGATAAATGACCTATATGATCTTACTAGTTAGCATGTGAAAATTTACACAGCTAGGTGAAAGGGGGTTTCAAAAATGAATAAAATCACCAGTGATAGATCCAACGTTTATACTGTTGTTCCACCCACTGTAATAGCCGTGCTAATAACAGCGGTCTAATTGTGTAATTACACATGCAGGAATAACATGTTAACACCTGTGTGGTACATGTGTATAACAACAAATGTTATCATGTCATTATTTACATTTAAATTAAGTTCACACTGTGATAAACGAGAAACAACAAGGGGAAAAATGGACAGACAGAGTGTACTCTGGGTTTGGTGAGAACACGGCGAGGTTAAAGGCTGTCAGTTGTGGGGAGCAGAGGGGTTTGGGGTTTATATGAGTTTGTCTTTGCTGAGTGTGTGTGTGGAGTGGTGAGATGGGGACCTTAACTGCAGTGTGTCACTCAAGGTGGCATTGTGTTGGCGCAGGGTTTTGGCTGAAGTGTTAACACGGGGTGCGGTGAGGTGATGTGTGTGGGTGGTTGGGGGGACGCTTTGGGAGAGACGCCAGATGGAGTGCACCTGACTGGGCTACTGATCACAACCTTTAGCCTCTCAGTTGTTTCACTGCAGCCCCCCAAACAATGAGGATGGCCCACTTACATGGTCTCTCTCTCTCTCTCTCTCTCTCTCTCTCTCTCTTTCTGTCTGTCTCTCTCTCTCTCTCCTCTTTCTGTCTGTCTCTCTCTCTCTCCTCTCTCTCTTTCTGTCTGTCTGTCTCTCTCTCTCTCTCCTCTTTCTCTCGTTCTGTCTGTCTGTCTCTCTCTCTCTCTCTCTCTCTCTCTTTCTGTCTGTCTCTCTCTCTCTCTCCTCTTTCTGTCTGCCTGTCTCTCTCTCTCTCTCTCTCCTCTTTCTCTCGTTCTGTCTGTCTCTCTCTCTCTCTCTCTCTCTCTCTCTCTCGTTCTGTCTGTCTCTCTCTCTCTCTCCTCTTTCTCTCGTTCTGTCTGTCTCTCTCTCTCTCTCTCTCTCCTCTTTCTCTCTTTCTGTCAGTCTCTCCATCTCTCTCTCTCTCTCTCTCTCTCTCTCTCTCTCTCTCTCTCTTCTCTCATCATCCTGCCTCCTTCTCTCCACCTCATTTTTTTTTCATGGGGCAGATTGGGATGGAGGCAGTACATGGGGTAGAACTTGCCTCTCTTATTCTTTCTTTTTTTTTTATTGTTTATTTGGCTCTGCTCCTGGCTGCCGAGGATGTCAAGCCTGCTACGATTGCCTTTGGCATGCTATAAAGCAAAGATAAAGAGTAACTGTGAGAGGGAGAGAGAGAGAGAGAGAGAGAGAGAGAGAGAGAGAGAGCGAGAACATGGAAGTGTAAGAAGAGACAGAGACAATAACAATGAAAGAGAAGGGGAGAAAAAATAAAGGGGGCAACAGAGAAAGAGTTTGTGACAGAGAAGGTAAGTGAATAAAAAGAGATGGGGGTGAGACAGAGGGAAAGAGAAAATGAGAGAGAGGGGAGAGACCAAGAGAGCGAGAGAGAGAGAGAGAGAGAGAGAGAAGATAAAAGGGAATAAGAGTGTGTAAGAGTGCTTACTGCAGAAAGAGGTTTTTAAATGTGTGTGTTTTTTGTTAAACGGCTGTGTCCCCGGTTCTTGTTGCAGGCCGAGCTTCAGAAGATGAAGCAGCAGGCCCAGGAGACCAAGCAGTTCATCCACAATCAGGAGGTGGAGGAGCACAAGCTGCTGAAGATCATAGCGGACGCTGACGCTGAGAGAATGCGGCAGAAGAAAGAATTGGATCAGGTAAGGCGGAAAGGGAGGTGTGTGTGTGTGTGTGTGTGTGTACCGCTTCAATAGCCGCCCCTTTGCCCCGCTATAAGGATGAAAGAGACTTGAGCCTGGGTGCATTCCAAACTCATTAGGACAGGAGTCTATATGAGAGCCACCGGCAACGGCTCCAGCGTGTGTTAGAGAGAAGGCAGTGTGGGGGGGAGGGGGGGAGTGCACCAGACCTGGGGTCAAGTTCTCATTAAAGACAGAGAGAGAGAGAGAGAGAGAGAGAGAGAGAGACAGAGAGAGAGAGAGGGAGAAAGTGGAAAGGGAGTGCGAGAGAGAGCTAGTGTAAAGAAAAGAGAGGCTTAGAGAGGGAGGAACGAGTGAGGGAGTGCGAGAGAGAGGAAGGGAGAGAGAGAGGGAGAGAGAGAGAAAGAGAGAGAAAGACAGAGAAGAAACAGACACATAGAGAGTGTGTGTGAGTTAAAGAGGGAGAGAGAGAGAGAGAGATGAGAGAGAGAGAGAGAGAGAGGGAGAGAGAGAGAAAGAGAGAATGACAGATAAGAAACAGACAGAGAGAGAGTGTGTGAGTGAGTTAAAAGGGGGGAGAGAGAGAAGAGAGAGAGAGAGAGAGAGAGAGAGAGAGAGAGAGAGAGAGAGAGAGAGAGAGAGAGAAAGTGAGAGAGGGAGAGTGAAAGAAAGAGAGAGAGAGAGAGATGAGAGAAACAGGAAGACAGAGAGTTAGTGTTAACACAGAGAGGTCTGTGCCGGTAAATATCGCGTGACCGGGTCAATTCTGTCGCTGTTTAATTGATAAATTCGGATTGAACTGGAAGGTAATATGACCCTGGTGTAAACATGGGTGGCTTTTAACCAGCCAACTCTTCCCAAATACAGCCCTTCAAACTGTACTTAACAGAAACCTTTTTTAAAATTGTACATTGACCTTCATGCGCGTTTATACACCATTATAGTACCATTCATAACTCAGGAATTTAATTTGAATTGAACAAATGAAGAGTGGTCTCTCACTTTTGCACAGTGCTGTAGTACATTCCACAGTGTGGAATTCCCGCCCTTTTTATCTACTCTGTGTATGGCAATAACATCTAAATATGCTACTCTGATGACGTTTTAAAAACTATGACTGAACTCCTTTAAATACTTTCCAGTCCTTTGCTGTAGATTCTGCCGTGGCTCTCTAACATTAGTAGACACTGATTTAAATCTCATGCTTAATTCATGAATGATGAGGTTCAGTGGGTTAATGTTTATCTCCAGTTGAACACAGGCTCGTGGTCCAGATCTGACTGGTACTGTGCCCGTTGAGCCAGGACTCCTCTACACGGGAGTTTGATTGTCTTGTGGGCTTATTATAAGTAGCCTTTCATACCTTAAGGAGTGGCCTGTAATGGCCTATACGCCAAAGTCAAAGTTATCAAAGTGGTGTGATGTTGTAGAGTGCTGATGTAGGCTTTTGATAAGGTCACCGGTGGGCCATCTCGGGCCTCAGGCTACTCCGCGTAAATGACCCGTGCTGACTGCGGCTTCTTATCCCACGGATCTCTCCCGCCGAGTCATCGCCATTTCATCTTTTCATATGTACTCTCAACAATTTTTAATCAGACTGCCGAAACGCTCAGCCGTTTCCTGGAGCCGTGTGCTTAATACTTTATTTAATGTGCGTCCGGAGGATTTTAACTGGAGACAAGAGCAGAAAAGGCCATGGTTGCAAGAGACGCAGAACGGTTCGCTGCGTTAAATGTGGGAAAGAGGAATTGAACTGCATACATTTATGGAAAATTTCTTTCTGACCGCTACACTTTCGGAATAATTGGATTTGTTGTTGTATATAGGAAAGAAAGGGTTAAAGTAGGGGTGGTGGTGGTGGTTGTGGTAGTACACACTTAAAAATTATGGTTCTTTATTAAAGGAACTGGTTCTATATAGAAGGGGTTGAAGGGGTTCTTCAGATGATGGAGAATGTGCTATAGATGGGTTTAAGCTTGACATCATAACAATAGAGGAACCGTTTTTGGTGCCATATAGAACCCTTTTTAAAAGGTGCTATGTAGAACCATCTCCATCAAATGTTCAGGGTTCAGGGTATCGTGGTATTAAGGTACTTTTTTTGTGTGTATCTGTACTTTACTGAAGTATTTCTATTTTCGGCGACTTTTTGCTTTAACTCCACTACATTTCAAAGTCAAATATCTTACTTTTTTACTCCACTACATTATGGAAATCTGCCATTCCTTTTGGTTTACGTGTGAATAAAAGAATAACGTGAACAAATCTCACTGCTCTGCACAGTTCTTCGTTCACCGTTGCTAGGAGACGAATGAACATTCGCCACGTTTAAAACAAGTGAAAATATTTCTCAGCTTAAAACCAAAAATACCAAAGGGAGGCTTTTTTTTTTCAACTGTTGGGTGAATTTGAAATCATATTCAGTTCCTATAACCATTATGAATTAACAAAATGATTTGTACCGTTTAGTATTTGGCTGTATTTGAATCATCTGTAATGTTACACATCACTCACCGAGGGCGAGAGTCAGTTGGAAACGTATTAAACACAAGTGAAGTGAGGTCAAAACCAGAAGAAATATTTCAAAACCCGAAAAGCAGTACAGAGAAATAAACAAATCCAAAAGAAAAAACAAGTGTCAGGCAAAAAGTCAGAAAAACAAAACCAAAATGTACTCTGCTACTATGTTGACAAAACAGAGCTTAAAGGAACAGTAATATATTTACCTTCAAATTAAAGCTTCAGAATCATTGTGATGCTAGAGATAATAGAGCCTCTGACGTTGCTACTCTCGGCTCAGCACTGCAGAAACTGCACTATGTAACACTTGGAGAAGGGTAGGAAACCACCGCTTCCCTTCCCCTCCCTACAAATTTCAGTACAGTGTTGTAAAAGTTAATTGCAACTTGGGGGAGCCCCAGGAGCAGAAAAAATTCAAATCTTACCTAGCATTCCGAAATGAGTAAACAACTACGTTCTGGTGCAGAGAACCTATCACGGCCTATCACGGTCATTGTGGTCTGCGTAGACGTGGTGAATTACGTTTCCAGAGAGGTGTGCATCAGTCCGTGCTGCCAAATGGCATAGGTTCATCATAGAAGCATAAATTGGGCTTAATAAATACTCAGGAGACAGCGACCTCTGTTGGTTTGGAGGGGCAGCACATTGCGTGTATGATATAGTTGATAAATCATCATTCATTGCGTTTAATCTTTGGCCATTTCTACTGTGTTCATCAGTGTCAGACTAATTAATGACGTTCTAATTAAAGACTGAGGAACCAGGAGTGACACTGGAGTTATTTCACCTCCAGTGTATTAAGCATGAGCCTTGTTACAAAAATGGTTATAGGACATTAGAGCCATAATACGTCATGGTACGTATACTTAAGTACATGGTTTGTGTACGTTGTCCACCACTGGCCTGGATTAATTTCCCTATAATAGTGCACTATGTAATGATTAATGTAAGGAGCATTGAGCTTGTGACTTGATTCAACCAATAGTTCTGTTATCTTCCAACAACACATTTAAATATGTATCACTGATTTAGCTTTTAGCTCCGCCCACTGAATTTACAAGGAGGGTTTCATCCTGGATTGAATGCAGCACAAATTGAAGGCCGGACTATACAAAGCAGCAAATCTGAACCAATCTCATTTGCTTTTACCAGCCGTATATGCACAGTCATAGTTCTCAGAGATAAAAAAGAGGTCGGTTATGGTCTTGTGAATATGTATTATGACTGTTTTGATTACATAAACCCACTCAAATATAAAAAAAGCCCACCAAAGAAAGAAGTAGCATATGAGCCCTATAAAGGGAAATATTGGAGGGTGCTATGTATTAAGTTTGCAGTCTGTTATGTAAAGGGCGCGATGCTTTCAGACGTTGTAAATTCTTTGAACGCTGCCGTGTTTCTTGGTGCCGATGCCGGAGTTAGGTAAGAGATCAGCCGGGCTAAAGAAGGGACAAAGATCTCTGACATGAAGAAGAAAGAGCGCTTTCTTGCTTTATGGACTGAAGTTCGACCCAGTCCAAAATTAGAGTAGCGTTTGTGTCTCTCAGTAGGCGTGGGTCATACACCTACCCATGGAAAAAAAATAAAAAATCTCCACCATGGTCACTGCAGAAAAGCCTGGCACCAAATGAAAGACCGTGAGATGATGCAATATGACTCATTTCTCTCTCTCTCTCTCTCTCTCTCTCTCTCTCTCTCTCTCTTTCTCTCTCTCTCTTTTCTAACGTTACACATGGGAAAGCATGTGAAACTCCAGGCTCCAAAAGAAACGTCCATTCCTGCTTCAACAGCTCTGAAGCCGTTCGGAAAACTTTGATAAAACTTGCCTTTGAAAGTCTCTCAGGTATTCAAGGGATGATCCGAAATGAAAATTCTTTCTCCCAAAAACTGAAGCTGGGTATTTTTTTAAATATATTTTTGTTTTTTTTTTATTCACAGCATAAATAATATTCATTTAATTTGCATATTATTTTGAAATACATTAAAACTCAATTAAATAATGAAAAGACTTTCTTTTTTTTCTCAACAATATTTACTTTCAGTTATGGGGCTACAGTTAAAGGTTTTGCCGGCATTGAACTGTTGTTTTGATTTAGGTCTTTAATGATGATGCAAAAAAAAGTGTCTGTTTCTCAGTTTTATTAATCACAGGATTTCTGTTTATTTGTTGAGTGTAGCCTAAAAATAAATATATATATATATAAATATAACCCCTGTGGTCTGATCCTTGAGCCGTGTGGACGGAGGCGGGTCTGAGGCCACACTAACTCCTCCCACTCAGACGGGCTCATTTACTGTCAGTGTCGTCCTGATGTGGAACATCTGGGAGCGGTGTACTGACACGTACGTTTAAAGAGAGAGTTAGACAGTGTGCGAGGAGGAAGAGAGCCAGACAGACAGCTTTAAAAGTCAAACTTTAAAAAAGAGAGCGAAAAGTGTGTTAGAGGCTGAAAGCCTGCGTCTTGGCTGTGTTTTTGGATGTTTATGAATAAAGCAATGTCTGCTGTGAACGTGGCTCCTGTCTGCGGCGTCCTCCTTCCAGGGTTGGCAAACAGATCCACAGTAAGGAATATGAATGAACAAAGCCTCGGTTTTGGAGACGTTTGTTCTATTATTAGGTTCTAACAGGGACCTTGAAAACACAGCTCAGACCTAAAAAACTGCACATGACGTAGGTGCCAAATAGTGGTCTAGGAACTCATTATAACACACTGTTCTTATTACCTACAGAGCTCTTATAAAGCCAAATCTCACACGTACCAGTGACCAATAGCTCTCCTTATGCACAAATTAGAACCAGTCCAAAGCACCATGGATGTGTTACTTATAAATAGCGATACTTAAAATAATGAGGAGCCTGTGGTTTTCATAGCATTACATCACAAAACTGAACTATACACTAATGTGTCATAGGCACACTACAAAACAATTTGGTGCATCCAACAATAAAAGAAGCCCCCTGCATGCCTGGTACCGTGATAGAAGCCATGCTAGCACACAGAATGAGAACTAAGTCTGTTTTTGTGTCTGTGTTTTGGTAATAAAGGTAATCAGTGAGCGGGACATTTTAGGGACACATCTGGTGCGAAGGAACGACGAGCTGTCATTGCTCTACGAGAAGATCAAGATTCAGCAGTCTATACTGAACAAAGGCGAGATCCAGTACAACCAGAGGGTGGAGGACATCCGTTTGCTCAAGATGGAGATCAAGAAGCTCCGGGGAGAGAAGGGCGTTCTGAACAAGACTGTGTCCAGTGTGGAAGACCTCAGGTAAATTTGGGTTGAGGAGGTATTAGGAACATTCTTTCTTACTAAAAACACACTCAAACAGCCAAGACATGTTTGGCATCAGTAATAAGATTCTTTAATTTTGCCCTGGAGGAAAGGATTGGTAATGTACATGTGCAAAAGATTCATCAAGATCTCCTTGGAGACAGAAAATGAGACAACACAGTCACACACTTATGAATTTGAATATGAGTGAGTGGGTTTTCAAAGTGGTCAGCACAGTGGATAATGCCACCCCTTGCACACAACAAAATGGGGTTCATGTCTATGTTCATGCAGGGTAAGGACTCCTATCTCCATAGTAATATATAAATGAAGTTTTGTATTTTTGCTGTATCCATTATGAAGTAACAATTAACTCTGACAAAGTAATTTGATTGGACAAGAGACATTCCTTGAGCACATGAAGCACTGCGGCATTTAACTCTACAAGTATCCCTCAGCTGTACCTGGCTTTTAGCTTTCTTCACAAAGCAGCTGTCTGCGGTAATGTAGGCCTATACAAAATAGCAAGCTAGTGTGCAGGGACAGGTTTATATGTTGCTTGGCAACAGTCCAGTCTCTGTCCAAATTAGGTCAATTCTATAACTATCCATGAGGGCAGATGTATTTGAGATATTATCTTTGGTAAACAACTTAAAGGTGAAGTACACAATTGTAATAAAAAAAACACGGCTCTCCAGTTTTTTTTCCAGTTTTGTTTGCGTGCTCAAAACCGTCGTATGTGTTTATGAAGCCCCATTGCCTGTAAACAAGTAAATAAACAAACTGTCTCAGTCCGGTATGCTAGGCTTTCTCTCTCTGCTCATTTAGATAGTGGAGAGAAATGCAAACGTTGAAAAGCATGAACCTAATTGAGGATACTGCTCTATTGTTGCTCCATATGTGGGTAATATTGACTTACTTTTGCTGTTTCGGATCACTTAAGGTGGAAATGTCTCCAAACTCTGGAGGTGGCTAACTGCATTAGCAACAGAGCTACAAAACTAAACAACTCGAGTTACAAATGAGTTTCTGTGGTAATTCAAACAGTGAATAAAAATTTACAGACAAGTTATACTTCAGCCACATACAAGCAGCAGTCGTTTTTCCCCTCAAACACTGTTCCACCTTAAAAGACGCAGCACTTAGAACTGCATTTCCCCATAATCATAAGCATTCACTTAAATCTCGGATATTTTTGTACTCAAATGTAAAATTGTAATAATTATAATTATTATTAATAGTAGTAGTAGTAGTTAGTATTGATCTTGATCAGGGTTGTGATTGGTCCAACGCCTACCTGAAATCATTGGGCACAAAGCAGGAACACACCCCGGAGTCCATCACACGATATCACACACACATACCCAGTCACACACATTCATACCTATAGACACTTTCCCACACTCATCCAGTCAGTCACACACCTGTGGACAATTTCCTACAAACAAACTTAATCAGAAAAGTGCTATGCAAATTTGACCTCGAACCTGCCCCATAACAGTATACAACTTTAACAACTTCTAACAATGACCTTTTATAATAACTGTACAAAAGCTGGTACCATGTTTGAGGTGAGTGTATATTGACTTAGTCGTGCTGTTAGTCTGGTGCTAACCTCAGACAACAGACATGTCACAGCTAATTGACTCAGTTTCATTAGTTATCAATTGCAAATCAGTTCAAATCTATTCCTTTAACAGTACTAAGAGTTCCTAAAACTTAACTACTCTTCAGCTTCTTATTTTACAAAAATCTCCATGTTTGTCAACTTTTCTTCGCATCAGTATAAACTTTGGCATGTTTCTGAACGTGTTGAGTACTGCAGGCTATTTTGTGCATGCATAACTAAACCAAATGTCAAGGAAACTCACTTTTAGTCCGGTTATGCGCTTCAGAGGGCTGGAGGAGGTCTTGAGTCTGGCCGGCAGAGGTGGGAGTCTCTGCTTTTGGCTTTTTCTGCAGTAGGTGCAGGAGGAAGTGAGTGATGGAAAGCATCGGCCTGCTCTGATAATGCCAAACACTATCCATAATGGATGTGGTGTTGCACTCTCCCCTGCTTATTTTAGTAATATGAGGGCTGAAGTTAACCTTTCTGCTCGTCCAGTTGGTCTCTCTCTCTCTCTCTCTCTCTCTCTCTCTCTCTCTCTCACTCAGTCGAGCTTTTGCTAAATATTCTATGAGTCTGAATTATGCACTGATATTTCCAAACGAGCCCCTCGATTCCACATTATTTCATTAATTTCAAATCTGCCAAGTCTTTTTTTCCCCCTTTTTTTCCTACAGAGAGCCGTGAAAGCCAAAAAGTGAGTGAGTGAGAGGAATAGAGAGGGCACATAATTGCAAACTAGATGCTAGCGTTCCCTTACTAATGACAGTGTTACGCGAACTTGAAAATAGTGTCGCTTTCGGTGCCACAGAGGGCGCAATCAGTGGATCATGTTCCTAATGCTAATGCGCTCAGCTCTAAATGCCGCAGGTTTGCAGTGCGGGACTTTTAATCAAATCCCATGTTGCGTGTGCTTCTCCATATCCGGATCAAAAGGAGGAGGAACCGAACGGAACTAAACCTATATTCATGATTAACCTAAGAGCAAATAGTGTGAAAGATTGAGGCAAAGAGTAACACAGCCCACCTCTGCTACATTAACTAATGCTCCTGGTCACAGCAACAGACGCTCATCACTTTGGCGCTACAATGGCTGATTCAGCTCATAAAGGACTGGATAATTGGCTGAGGTTTTGATTTAGGAGCTGTAGTGTCGGGGAAACACCAGGGCTTTATGGCTGCAGACATGTTTACCCCCTTCAGTGGAGAGATCCAAAGCTTCCTTTGTTTAAAATAAAGCACTAGAACCAATAAGGACTGGATTGGACAGATCCAAGCTCCACCCACCAATACAGGCACGAGAAACGACTTCCAAAGGTACTGGAACCCCAACACCAGAGGTCCAAATTTAGAGGCTGAGGGTCTTATAGCCTTCCTGCTGGCACTTGGCATTGAGCATGGTAAATTAGTGCGAATAATTTCTTAGTTGTTTTACCCCTACCCCTCCATTTTGAATGTCATTTTGCCCCTTTGAACTGAGTTATAATATTGTGTTTAAAACCTTCCCCCACTAAATGAGACGACCCTAAAAGAGACTGATACGTCATCAGAGAATAAAGAAGAGCAGCGCTTCAGGACTTTAACATAGTTCAATTTAAGGCATCATGCCTTAAAGCATTCGACAATCATATATTATCCCCCAATCCTAACTCTCTGTGATATGAAGCTCAGTCCAGCTGCTTATTCTGCATCTTTTTATTCGAAACTTCCAGTTACAAAGGTGCTAGAATGTAATTGCTTCAGCATTTAAGGTGAAACTGGAAATTTTTTATACTTGTTATGAAATAAAGGGACAGAATGCATTGAAACTACGTTAAACTAAGATAATACAGTGTTTAACACAGTTTGTAAAGAATACAATACTGACATTTGAGGCTTTAGAAGATGGATACAAGGTTATTTGCGCCGCCATCTTGCCGCTGATTCACAAGGCATTCATAGCTCTTTGTTTGAAGTGTGCTCTTGAAAAGTCTCTGTTTCAAGGAATATATAGCGTACATATATATAGTGTAAGGGTCCTTTTACATCTTCAAGTTGACTAATTATAAGGGATGTCTGCAGACATTTGGATATATTTTACTATTCGAATGTGGGGCAATTGGGATTTGGTCCAAACAGAAGGGATTTTAGGTGCTGCATATTGGCTCCTTCCTATAATACAGTAACCTGAACTGGGTTTCTGAAAGACATCCACTTAGCTTGTGCCCATGGTTCTGACCTAAGATCAGTTTCTCTGTCCTTATTTCCATTATATGTGCAGGATGGAGCAGGTTTGTTTCCTCTGGGTGTAGAATACAAACATATACCTGCATTCTGCGAGGTTTAATAGCACTCTGGGGCTGTGCAGACTGCTGACGTAGGAATCGTTTCTGCCTTTCCCATCATCACAAACGTCATTAGGTGTGAAGCCAACCGCTGACCCTAGCGTTCTCTGAGCCTCCTGATGCAGATTTGGTCAAATGTTTCCACACTTGTTTGTGGATAAGAAAGTCTACACTTTAGAATGACCACCTCAATAAAATGGACTTTGTTCAGTTGGAAAAACAAGAGTATTGAGTTATCACTCAATGACAAGTTAAATGTAAAATGATTGGGGTTTCTTTTATAATACCACATTGTTTTTTTTTTTTAAGTGTACAAACTGAAATTGTTATTTGCTATGAATTCTGTGAGACATTTTCCATGTTTAACTCCTTACTGCACCATTTATAGTAAGATCCAATAGATAAAATCACTATCCCATAATTCCCTGTAATCTCTACATTAGTGAAATGGATCAATATGTCAATATCTATACACACACACACACACACACACACACACCAATATTTTGTTAGCTGTCTTTCGCCCCTGTCTTCAGTGCTCAGGACCCCTACACAACCCCTGCAGGACCCCCACAGAGCAGGTATGATGTGGTGGTGGCTCATTCTCAGGGCTGCAGGCAGTGACACTGATGTGGTGGTGGTGTGTTAGTGTGTGTTGTGCTGGTATGAGTGGATCAGACACGGCAGTGCTGCTGGAGTTTTTAAAGTTTCAGTGTCACTGCTGGACTGGGACTCATCCACCCACCAGAAATATCCATCCAACAGTGTCCTGTGGGCAGCGTCCTGTGTCCGCTAATGAAGGGCTAGCGCAGGGCTGTCAAACCAACTCCACAAAGGGCTGGTGGTACATTTTGCGGGTAGGCCAATATATCAGACAGAATGTTGTAGCGTATGGGTTTGTTAAGCCTGTCTAGTAGTATTCGTCGCATTGTTGCTTATTCTCAAACAGGCAGTGGTTTCTTGCAGACATTTTGAAGCCTGAATTTTCAGTCATATGACCTTATCCTTGGAGAAGCGGCATATAATATCATGTTCCACTGTGTCTCAAATGGGGCAAATTAATTACTAGTGACATGCTCAAAAACAAAAATAATTGGTTTCCATTCATATATATTGCATTCCTAGTAGTTACTGATTCAGAGTGTTCAGCTTTACAGAGGATCACACAGTGACCAAGGAGACCAGTAATACCCCCCTCCCCCATTCTCAAACACCCACACACACACACCTCCTCATTCAACACTCTCATACTGTGATTCAAAGTGTCCCTGCAAAACATATACATGTAATATTTACAGACTCATACAGTACTGTGCAAAACTGCACCAAAAAAGACCACCCTTCAATTATTAAATTTTCCAGTCGACCCAGGATTAAATATAATATTATAATTTGTTCAGCTACTTAAAAAAACCTTGTTCCAAACAGGGGTCTGGGCTCTTGCTGACCACTTGTCATGTTTTAGGAGAGCGAGGTGTTACTTTGAGTGTAATTCTCACCAGTGGGTCAATAAAATTGTTGCAGATGTTGGAGGATGAAGGCTGGGATCGATAGCGAAGCAGGCTACATGTGTGATGCTTCCCTCTGGGATCTCTTAAGCATGACGGAGTTTGATGATGAATCGCTGGAGCAAGGTTTTCCTCCAATATGCCCTCGCTATCCCCCTGTACCACAGCGCACAGTGCTGACTTTAAACCAGGTGTAGTGACCGAGATCTCCGCTAATAGTGTGATCTGACTGTCTGAGATTTTTGAAAATAGTGAGCACGGTTACAATACTGTTGGTAGAGCGTAGTGCCTAACGCCACTGCCGCAAAGAAGACTGGGGTTCAATGACCAGCTCAGGTAGGAATACAGTGCTTTACCCATGTTTTTAAACATGGTGTAGTGGAGAACACTGCTTGGGATACAGTTCCCAAATTGGAGTTCATGTGCAAGACTCCTCCTGACAAATACTAAACAGCTGTGGATGTGGCTTCATCTATCGTTGCCACAGTCCATTCAGTTTGGCCCAACAGCCCCAAATAAACTGCCCAACACCAAATGCCAAGTTTTTCCACCATTTTGTTACAAGATGCTTTCGTATGTCTGCATTTGTAGCAGAAAACGACCAGTTTTGCAGCAGATTGGCACAGCATTGGTCCCAATAAACAAAAAACACTGGTCCAAACAATTTTTTTATCCTGGAAAAACACTCAATCTTCTCCTGCTGTTGTGTGATTCATTCATATTATACTCCATAATCTTTAATAATTTATGCAGCATCGCATTTTGAAAGTTCGTCTCCCATCCTTCATTTATTTAATGACCTCTCAATATTGCCATTAAGTAAGTTCTTAGATTTTCATGAGAAATGTCTAAGGGGATTTAAGAGCATCCACATTTTCAAGGAAGGAAAAGAAGTGGGAAAATGGGATTCCATAACCTCTTGTAACTCAAAATGTTAAAAATAAGGATATAATAAATTGTGCAATAAATAAAACCAAACAGAACCTAAACAGCTACATAGACCCTGGGTTCATTCTTTGATTATAATGCAACTTTTAACAGCCGCAAAAGACCTGACAGACCAACACAAACTTCCCCATTAGATAAACAGTGCCTAAAGTTTCATATTTCAGAAACAGGAGTCATTATTGGAGCATGTTCTACACAGTATCTGGCTTTACATCTCTGTGTTGAGTGGGTTTTTGTGTTGATTTGTTTGTTTGATAAGTTCACACTGTGTGGTAGTTACCAAACACACACAGTCTAATTAAGCATTGCTTTACCATTACAGAGGAAAGCACAATCTGTTGCTTTAATATTTCTGCATCTTTCACACCGAGGCATAAGATCTGTTACTGTGCTCCTCACACACACATGGTTTTAAAAACACACTCTTAAAATAATAAAAATAAAGGTGCTACAAAAGGTGCGCGATGTCATAGAAGAACCACTTTTGATTCCGTGAAGAATCTTAAAATCGAGGGATGGTCTTCTGAGTCTCTTATTTCCCTTTTAAATTTTTTACTTTTTGTTTTTAATTACAGGTGTAGACTCCTGAAAAGTAAAGACCGGTTTAAAGCCTATTTTGTTTACCACCCACTAATCTGTGCCTGTGTCAGGATTATGTTATTTCCCTTATCTGTGAACCTAAAGTAATTTTTTTGATAGCCTAATTCAGCTCTATTTTCTATAAGCTCTTCTGCTGCCCTGCGTCGTGTTAATGCATGTCACATTACATATGATGGACGTCCTGTCATGACCTTCATTATAGTGCACTTGGCCCGTGACATTCACTTTCATCATTAAAACCAGGGGAATATATTAAAGAGCGTGGCATATAAAAGCCTATGCTAACCCTGTGCTAACCCCTATTCTTTGCTATGTGAGGTGCATTCATGTGTATTCGTAGCTGCCTGTGCCCTAGAACGTGTGCTCGCTCACGTGGAGGGCCACAAACACACATACACACATACAAGTGAGTGTGTAGTTTGATGCTTCTTTAAAGCAAATTGTGGTAGTCCGTGTTTGTCAGCTTTAATGAGAGGGTCTGTTCTTCCATTTGAAATGATTTCAAAAGGCTCGCTGCCCAGCGAAAGACGTTTGAGTAAATATGTCCCTGGACGTCCTCTAGTGCATTGTCCCTTAATTAATTAGTGCATTTCTGTGAGTAACGAGCATTACCACGTTTGTCTTTTCCTTTCCAGCACTCGTCAGACTCCTAAAATGACACACTCTCTTTTCATCCTTGTCCCAACATCCATTTCTACATTTCTCCTTCTTTATCGCTAAAATTGTCTAATTGCAGCTTTGCAAAATGGCCATGACAACAGTAATGGGAGCCTTCTAGACTGTAATTTCGACAAAACAAATATGCATTGAGAGATTGAAAGGCGGAGATAAACAGTCTATGGCTTGTCAACAGATATATATATTTTTCATATTATCCCTAATAGCATATTATCCTTTAGTTTGATAATAAGGTACCACTGTAGAATGAGATTGCCCTTATAAAGGTTTAGAAAATGGTTTAAAATCGGTTTATTGATGGTTATTAATTGGGTATTTTTCACCTTAATTAACACCTTAAAAGTCATTAATAATCCAGTAACATGGATCCATCTATATACTGGTATTGATCTTGCCACATACTTACCTTACTTTGTCTTATTCATCAGAGCAGTCAAAATTAAGATTATCAGATTCAGCACGTATTTGTGAATACATTTAAACATTTAACCACTAAGCTGAAATGATTAACCACAAGGAGAACGTGGGTTTCCTCCAAGTGACTGTCTGTGAGAAGTGAGGTGTGTTCTCCCTGTGTCTGTGTGGGTTTCCTCCGGGTGACTGTCTGTGAGAAGTGAGGTGTGTTCTCTATGTGTCTGCGTGGGTTTCCTCCAGGTTTCCTTTTGAGGCGGTTACTATAATTAGAAACAATAGATTAAAAACTATTTATAAACAGTTTATAGGTTTAGACTTATTTCTAAAGTGATTCTGATAGGAGTCTGTTATGCCCAATGCTTTGGTCTTTCAAAACAACTGACAAGCCTACACAAACTTTAGAAAGGCATATTCCAAACAAACGTCAATGGTCATCACACTTTCTAGGGTCAAATGATGACTGTTGCTTGTTGGAATAAAGCGTCACGTAGATCATGTATCAGGTGTCATAACAGGCTTCTTCAGGTCCCTCATAGTCTCATGTGTTGAATGTCCTTCTTCAATTGATTGTTCAGTTTGTAAATACAACACGTTAGTACATAATTTGTACGTATGTATTTGATCAGAGACCACAACCAAGTCAAGGCATACAGGTTATTCATTTTTCCAAGAAATATATTCGTAGAGATTCTGTAGGCTAACAAGGTTGTCACTTATGTATTGGAAAAGTAAAAGTTAGGGAGTAAATAAGTAAATAAATAAACAGTCCCAAAAATAGGAGTTTCTAAAACTCAAAAACTGTAAATATTCCTTTTCTAGAACCCCAAAGAACTTTATATTTTTTTGAGACCTCACAAAGTCTTCTAAATCACCACCAATGTGCAGCATCTTCCTGGACGATTTGACAGCAGCCAATCTACGGCATTACGCTCACCACACATCAGCTGTTTGGCAGAGTGAAGATGCTGAGCCAAGGCTGATTAGTGGCCACAATGCTAGGTTTAGGACTGTGGGATAACATACCACTTTTTCCAAAGATGCCCTGGGATCTTTAATGACCTCATCGAGTCATGACCTTAGACTTATGTCTCATCCAAAGGATGGCACCCTTTATTTAGTGCAGTGAATTGGGTTCCACACTGACCACAGTGACCCTAATCCTAACCCTAGTTCAAGAAGAGCTGGAAGACCACCCAAACTGAAGAGATATATCGTACTTTAAGCTTTCAACTTTTGAGTGTCAGTCTTAAAAACGACACACTATTTTCTGATTCACCCTCAGAACTTTCCATTTTATTACTAGAATTATACCACTGCAGCTTACAAATTGGCCATGGCATCCGTATTAGAAACCTTCTAGACTGTAATTTAAAAAGGTAGAAATGAATGCTCAAAAATATTAGGAGAAAAATAAAAAACATTTCATGGCATGCATCAACACACACAAGGCCAACGGACCACAGGATGTGTATTTACTGCTGCATTTATATAACTTCACATGGTCTTACTCTCCCTCTCCTGCCCTCCCACCCATTTCCCTGGTTCCTTTCCTCTCCCCAAGTCCCTCTTCCACCGCTAGTTGGGCTAGGTGAACCATGCAAAACACACCATATGTTAATCCCACTTCCTGGCTCATTAGGTGCCAAGCTACTTACTCTGGAGCTGCCTCCGACTCCACACACAGCCAGATGGATCCTACCTTTACTCTTATCAGTATTAGCCTTAAATATGCGATAGATTATGTTTACCTGGATGTTGGAGAAGTGACAGATATCTGTTCTTCTTCTTCTTCTTTTTTATTTAATCAGCATCATACAGATTCCTAGAGCTTCTTTCAGCAAATATCAAATCACCATTTTCCCTGAACTCAGGCATAGCTGGTGTAGTGTAAAGATAACAGCAGCTCTTTCAGTCCCCAATTACACTACAATAATAACTGTAAATGTGTTTGGACACCTGCTCTTCTAGCACTCCAGTTAAGTATATCTGGGTATTACATAATCAGTTTTGTGTCAAGAAAAATGTAACCAGGTCCTGGATAGACCTGGTTAACTCCCTTCAGAGTTTTACTGCCATCAGTGGGGGTCTATGTTCACTTCTAATGCTTGGCAAGGGCATAGTGAAGTTATGGCACTTTTCCACTGCATGGTATCTACTCTACTTGACTTGACTCTGCTCTACTTGATTTGGTGCTTGGTAGGTTCTCCACTGCCATGGCTCACCGAAATGTAGCCTGTGACAATACACCATCTCTAATGGGAACCACAGGCTTTGGAAACCATGACAACAACAGCAGTGGTAACTTTAAATGTTGTTTATTCATTGTGTATTTACATGTTTTTGTTTGTGAACGAACATGGTGCAGTTCAAACAGATCAGTGCAGGTTTTTTTTCCTTGTTGCACCATCTGTGGACCCAATCCAAGGGGTGTTTCTAACTCTATGGAAGTTCAGAACATAATTTCATGAGCTTACATTGTAAGTTACATATTAATACATAACATGTATTACATATTAGTGATGGGTTGTTTGGTGTGATTTGTGGCAATTGCTCACTGGGATACATGTATCTAGCAGGTCTTTATTCCTGTTTACAAGGTCGTAGGTACTCTGGGTCATTACTGGCTGTGTGATGGGATAATACTCTATAAACATTACTCAGTGATGAGAATAGAGTTTACAAATCTACTCTCAAATTTTCATCTTTTTCAACTCACATTTTTCCTCAATAGTGACTCCTACTGAGCTCTGTATGATTAAACCAAATGTGATCTGTACTGTAGTTTGGAGATTTTGCAACCGACTCCCTTGCACCATGTTTGCATTTTGACATCATGACTGACTCTTTCACCCACTAGTGTCATCCAGGTAAAGTAGTTTAAGACTCCTATCTCCAGCTGTTACATTAAGGGTCGTGGCTGAGGTCTGGGCTCACGATCAAAGCTTTGATAATTGTGGTCTAGGACCAGACATTGTCCTTTACATCCCACTTACAGGATGTATAAATATGATCTAAGTATAATTAATAGGACAAGGACAGATTAAACTCATATCAGTGCTCGCGAAGCAGGTGATTTGCAGCATGGGCTCTGAGCTGGTTTCATCTACACTCCACAGGATTTTACCTCCCACTGCAGCTGTACCCTCTTTTAATGAGTACAGGTCAAGCTTTAAAGGCTTTGGGTTGAATTAAGCAACCAGGTATTAGTCAGAATAGAAGCAGTACCTCCAAACCCTGTGCATCAAAGCTCTTAATAGCTTAATCATATAAATACATATTTTTATAGAAATTGCACCACTTCCCTTCTCTCTCTCTCTCTCTCTCTCTCTCTCTCTCTCTCTCTCTCTCTTTAAAAATCACATATGAGACAGGAGCCGTGACCGTTGGGGTTTGGCTGTCAATAAATACCACCCTCACTACTTACCTAGAAAAAATCTTTAAACAGCTAACAGTGTGACCTGGACCTAGTTCTTCTTCTGGAACTTTCTGGCTTATTCAATACAGTGAAAGATCAGAAAGTCCTGTTAATTTTGTGGTCCCTTGTTATCGTGAGTGCAGTTCTTAATTGGCTTGCTCTTTCTCTACAAAACTGTGCATATGTACTGGCCTTCACCTCATCTCCTCAGTGTCATGGAAAAATGAAACCTCAAGGCTCTGTACTAGGCCCTTTGCAGTTCTCTCTTGATGTAAAATTTTTCATCTCAGTAATTTAAGGGCTTCTCGTATAATTGCTGCACTGGCAGACAAAATGGTGTACTTGTTTCCAACAGTGTCATACATTACTTTTCTGCCCGTTTCATTCCATGTTACACTGAATGACCAGTGGAGACGTCTTGACCATAAACATTAGCTGTCAAAAATATGAAAGCAAACACAAGGCATAGGCCATGAAAAGTTTCTTTGACTTTGTCAGGTCAGTGTGCCTAGCCTTCCTGACTACCCCATACCTCACTGCCGTATTACAATAATATTTAAATCATTTAATTTGTATAAAAACATTAACCCTGCATTGAAAATAGATGCTAATATATATACCCCTTTATATGTGCTGAGAGTGTTATTACATTGTTGCTATATTGTACATTGCTATTAGAAACACAATAATTATGTATTAAAAGTGTTATCGTTTAATTACCGTTTAAAGTGTGGTAAACCTATTCAGAAAGGAATACTCAA